>NC_056732.1:321334607-321352107 GCF_019279795.1 Protopterus annectens | reverse complement strand
ACAGCCATGATTGCCTGTAACTCTGAGACTCGTCTAGTGGAGGTTATTGCTAGGAGCAGAGCTGTTTTCCAGGATAAGAATTTTATATCAGCTGCAGAGGCTGGCTCAAACGGAGGCAGTGTGAGTTTTTCCAAGACATAGTTGAGGTCCCATGCAGGTATTGGTGCTCTCCTTGGAGGTCTTATGTTTTTGGCCCCTCTGAGGTACTGCCTTAGTAATGAATGAGAAAAAATAGGTGGTTCTGTATTGTAATGAGTTGAAATGGCAGAGGCATGAATTTTAATTGATGAAAAGGAAAGGCCTTTATCCAGCATCTCAGTTAAGTATTGCAAAATCTGAGGAATATTTGGAACAATCGTGTCAATGCCTTGTGCCTGGTTCCAAGAACAGAATCTCTTCCATTTTTCTGCATAAGATTTTCTGGTGCTAGGCCTCCTGGCCTCCAAAATAACATCCATCACTGCTTTAGAGAGAGGTGTGTCTTGAATGGCTACATTATCCGCCATGCTGCCAGGTTTAAGGTCCTGAGTTGGCTGTGCAGTATCTGACTGTCTTGTTGGGTCAATAAGTGAGGAATATGAGGTAATGTCGAAGGTGGGCAATGAGACAAGCTCTTTAGGATTGGGTACCAGTGCTGGCGGGGCCAGTCTGGGACAATCAGTACAATTTTTGGCTTCTCTTGTCTGACCTTGAGGAGTACCTTGGGGAGGAGAGGCAGAGGAGGAAAGGCATATACTGTTAGGTTTTTCCAACTGAAAGACAGTATCCACTTTCCATGCTTGCTTGTGATAAGTCCTTGTGCAGAATCTCTGTAGTTGGCAGTTGTGAGGGGAGGCAAATACGTCTATGTCCGGGCATCCCCATTTCCTTGTTATCATGTTGAAGACTTGTGGATCCAATTTCCACTTGTGGGGGGATCCATTAGGTTTCTGCTCAGTTCGTCTGCCAGAGTATTTGTCCTTCCTGGCAGGAATTGTGCTTGCAGATGTACATTGTAAGTCAATGCTGTGTCCCACAAGTTCATGGCTAGTCTGCAGAGGGGGTAGGAATGTGTGCCTCCCTGCTTGTTTATGTACTACATGACTGTAGTATTGTTCGTCTTTATCAGTAGTTGTCCTGGATGAAGTAGATCCTTGAAGGCTGTCAGGGCATTCTGAACAGCTAGCATCTCTTTTTGATTGATATGTAGATGCATTTGACTTGCGGACCATGTGCCCTGAATACATCTTCCTGCCATATGGGCACCCCAGGCATAATCTGATGCATCTGTTGTCAATGTATGCCTGGCTATGGGTAAGGTGAATGGCTGTCCCGTGTTGTGGTGACAGGCTTTTGCCCACCATCGAAACTCCTGTTGCAGGCAGGGAATGAGGGTAATTATTGTTTCCAGGCTGTGGCAATGTTGAGTCCAAACACTTTTTAGATACCATTGAAGTTTCCTCATATGCAGTCTTGCATATGGAATTAGCAGAATGTAGGATGCCATGAAGCCCAAAACCTTCAAAATTTTTCTTGCAGATAACTGGGTCTTTGTTGCCAACATTTTGAAATAAGTAGTCAGTTGTCTGTGTTTGTCTGGCGTGAGATAAGCCATCTGGGCAGTTGTATTTAAGCTTGCACCCAGAAATATTATCTCTTGAGAGGGTACGAGTTTTGACTTCTTTTCGTTTACTGTGTACCCTAGACCTGTTAGTAATCTTTTTACAAACGCCAGATGCTGTAGTAGAAAGTCATTGTTCTCTGATTGAATAAGGCATTCGTCCAAGTAAGGATATATTTGCATTCCTCTTTGTCCGCAAAATGCAATTACTGGTGCCAGGCATTTTGTGAAGACCCTGGGTGCAGTAGATAAGCCAAAGGGCACTGAAGAGAATTGGTAGTGCATTGAGCCAGCTATAAATCTGAGGTATCTTCTGCATGATTGTCTGACTGGGACATGCAGGTATGCCTCTTTTAGGTCTAAAGTCACAAGCCAAGCCTTCTTGCCCAGCATGGGCAGAAGCTGCTGCAGAGTTAACATTTTTAATTTTGGAATATCCAGGAATGTGTTTAGGATAGACAGGTCCAGTATTGGTCTCCAGGCTTTGTCCTTTCTGGGCACCAAGAATAGCCTTGAGTAAAATCCTAGTCCCTGCTCTTACTGTGGTACTTGCTGAATGGCTCTCATGTCCATGAGGGATGAAACTTGTTTTTGTGCCTCTGCCCATTGACTGCGTGGCAGGTCTGGCATACCGTTTGGCCTTGGCAGGGTGTGAAAGTGGAACCTGTAGCCTTGTGATACGATATTTAAGACCCATTTGTCCTGGATGAACATGTGCCAATTTTGTGAAAAAAGTGCTAGTTTTCCCCCCAAAGGAGCTGCCAGAAGATATGTGCTTGGTGCTGGCAGGGGAAAGTCATTGAGACGGTTTCCTGTATGGCTGTGATTTTTCCTCTCCGCTTTTGGAGGTAGAAGAACCCCATTGTTTAGACCTGTATGAGCCTTGGGACTGTGATCTGCCTCTGGGGCGTCTGTATCTGCCTCTTTGTGGCCTGTCTGACACTGGAAAGGACCAATTCTTTGTAGGCCAGTTCCTGCTAAATCTGGGAGGCTGTACCTGCAAGAAATCCTTGACTGTTTGCATAGATTTAGCTTTGTCCTCCATTTTCTTCAACACCTCTTCTGCTTTAACAGCAAACAAGGTATCATGCTGTAATGGAGCATCTAATAGTTTTGCTTCAACATGACTGGGCAGATTCTGTTCTTTTAACCAAGCATGCATCCTAATGACAGAATCTGTAACAGTGGCCCTGCAGGAGGCCTCTAGAGAATCGAAACCACATTGCAAAGTATGCTTTCCCACTTGTTCAGCTGCATGCAATAAATCCTGCAATTCTTTGTTTTCTGCACATTCTGAATTTGTCAACATTTTCTGTTTAAACAGTGACATAAGATATTGCTGATATTTAAACATATGAAACTGGCAATTTAAAGCTCTTACAGCCAAGGTAGCAGAAGTATAAATCTTTTTCCCCCGTCTGTCCAGGGCCCTTGAATCCCTATCAGAGGGGATAGGGTTTTTTGCAGTGGAAGCCTTGACCCCTTTGGGACCCTGAGAGATAGTTTCTGGGTCAGCAGCAGGGTTTTTATAAAGAAATTTATGTGAATCAGGAACCCTGTAGTATCTGTCTGGCTTAACAGGAGCTGGTCGTAAAGAGTCAGGAGACAGACCGGACTCTGAAAATACATCATCTGCAATGTCTAAAACAGGAGGAATAGCAAGGGGCCTGTGCTGAGGTTATAAAAGGAAGTCTCTGAGCCTTTTCTTGGATTCTGAGTAATCTTGGCTCTCCCAGTGGAAATGCTCCCTCATAGTATGCAGGGTCTCCCCAAAAGAATAATCCTCAGGAGGAGAGGCTGAAGGGATAGATTCTTCAGCATCAAAATCCTCATAGGGAGGAAATGAATAGTCCTGTTCAGAAGAGGAATCAGAGGAAATGGAAACCTGATCTGAAGATTCATATTCTATCTCTTGCCTAGGCCTCTTATCAGGAGGGGGATGGGAACCCCTGATCAAAGTAATTAGGTCTTCGGCCATTTTAAGCATCTGTTTTTAGGCATGGTGACCTGTCCAGGAGAATGCTGTACTTGTTTCTTTGTCTTTAGAGCTGCTTTAGTCTTTGTCTTTGAAGTTGAAGTTGGCTTCACATATAACTGAGTAGGCCTGAAAACACCCTCAGAAGCCGATGCCTGCTCAGCGGCTCCAGACCCATCTGAGGGAATAGTTTCCGAGTGTCCAATACCTTGAGTTTCCAGCGGCCTAGTCAGCTCCACGTGGGAGTCGGAAGCGGCCTGTGGCTCTGAGGTAGCGGGTGTCAGGGGCTGCAAAAGCGCCTCACTGAGAACCGGCGAACTGGCGACAGGACTAGCGGAAGTCTCGTCGTCAGTTTTGGACCTCGGATGCCTGTCCTTTTCTTTTTCTTTGCGCTTTTTATAAACTCCGGTAGTTGGCTGTTCCGACGGCATTATATAATTGAATCTTATGCCAAAGTAATGAAATGCAAAATTGTACCGACGCTTAATAGTGCGTTGGTTAAATCTAGCACAAAACCGACAACTAGCAACGTCGTGTTCAGGGCCTAGGCAAGGAATACAGTAAGAATGAAAATCCTTATGAGGTATTTGCTTCCCACAAGAAATACAATTATTAACTTTTTCTGACATCGGTCTGGAGCAAGAAAAAAGTTTCCCCAACGGGGTACTTAGCTTTAATGAAGACTTCGGATCTGAAATTCAAATTTGAAAATTTCAGGAGTTGGCCGACCGGCAGTTGCGAACTGCTTTTGCTTCGGGCACCACGCGGTAAGAAAGACTGAAGAAAATGGCGTCGGCTGCATCTTTTATACCCCTGGCGCACTGACGTCAGGGAGGAGGCGACAGCAACCGATGCCGGACCTAGACTTTGGAACTCGGGTGGACTGCAGGTAGCCTGCCAGCAGGATAACCCAATTGTAATGACTGCAACAGTGAAACACGATGAACATCCACTGCAGCATCCCTACAGAATCCTCCTCCGTGGTAAGCTCTGACCATAAAGAGGTCACTTTCGAAATTACCATCTCCCCTGACCCCCTGTAGCTACGGTCAAACAAAAAAAAGTCTCCACAGCTGATTACAATCTCCTGAGGGATGGTATAAACAGTTTCACAGCCCCCTCCACCTCTGTAGGAAGTGTCACCAATGTTCCAAATTTACACCAAAGTACTATGCAAGAATTTATATAGATGCATGGAATTGGGAATACGTAACAGGATGAAATCATACTCCACAAGGAAGAGTAAACCTGTCTGGTGGACATCTGCAATAAATAAACTCTATAACAAAAGGAAAAAAATTGCTGTCCAGGACTAAGAAGGAGCAGATAGATGCGCAACTGGAAGCAATTTCTCCTTAGCTTGAATAAGCAAATAAAAGCACTAGTGAAATCCTCCAAAGCAAACCTTTGAGACTAAATTGACCACATCTACTAGAGACAATCATAAATCCTTCTTCACATATGTCTGCAGTCTCAGAGGAAGCACCCAGATCTGTTCAGAACTGGTGGTCAAGGTCACTACATACACAAATGCCATAGATATAGCCAACTTGCTGGCTGACAGATTCAGCAAAAACTTCATCCCACTGTCTCCCCCATCAGTATATCCCCAGTACCTGCCCCCCTCCCCTATTCTCTAGGGAACAGGTCATTACTGCCCTCTCAAAGGCAAAAAATCCAGTTTCCATGGGACTCGATAACATCCCAGGTTGCATCCTACATGAACTCAGGCAGGAATGTGCAGCACTATTAGGCACCCTATACAACCAAAGCCTGAGTACCGGCTTCATCCCAGCTGAGTGAATGACAGCCACTGTCATCACTTTGCACAAAGGTGAAGTGTCCACCGATCCAGAAAATTACAGACACATCAGACTAACTAGCTTGATCTGCAAGGCTATGGAATGGATTATCATGGACCTCATTAACAAGGTCATTGGCAACCTCCACACACTCGATCCCACACAGTCTGGCTTCGTCAAGGGGAGGTCATATCTGTTAAATTTGGTATACTTTTTTGAGACAGTCACCAAAGCTATGGAGGAGGGGAAGAGAGTGCACACCACCTAACTTGACCTGGCCAAAGCCTTTGACACTATTCCCCACTCAGGCATAATAGATAAACTCCTCACCTAGGCATCAATCCGTATGTTACCAGATGGGTAGCAAACTGGTTCACTGATTGAACCCACCTAGTCAAAGTAGGGGAAGCCACCGCAAGTAGTAGGCCCATAATGAGTGGCATACCCAGGGATTGGCCATGAGACCTCTATTATTTGGGAAATACTTTTCTGAGGTGCAGGCCAAAATCAGTGGGCTATGGCTGACCAAGTCTGCAGATGATTGCAAGCTGGGAGCTGTCATCAATTCCCCTAGTGATGTGAACATCCTCCAAGCGGGTCTCACCCAAACGAATGACTGGTGCCAGAAATATGGCCTCAAGCCAAATACCAAAAAATGCATCATCATCCACTTTGGAGAGAGTGACGTCCCCACAAAATATCACATTAATAGCAACATCCTAAGCTCGCCATCAGTCGTGAGGGATTTGGTCATCCAGGTTGATAGCAATCTGACTTTTGACCACCATGTTGTGTCTATTGTACAGAAAGCTTTCTATATGACCCACCTTACAAGTAAGGGTATCTCATCCAGGGAGAAGGAGGTCATAATATCCCTGTATTCTTCCCTTATAAGGCCCATTATTGAGTACAACGCCCCTTTCAGAATGTACTTTGCAAAGCACATGCAGCAGCTTGAGAGACCACAGAGGTTCCTCACTAGGGGAATCCAGGGCCTTAAACACCTACCCTACACTGACAGGCTAAAAGCTCTGCCCCTCTACTCAGTTCATACAGACTCCCCAGAGGTGACTTCTGTCTGGCATACAAAGCAATCTCATACCCCGCCTTGAGGGAACTGCTGCATATCCGCAAATCAAACTTCATTTCAGTAACCCACATGCGCAATCTCAACCTTGTCTGTGACATCAACAGGACTTAAATAACCAAAAAGAGTGGCTGAAAATGTGGGAATGTTTAAGAAATAAAGTAAATTGTTTTATTAATTAATTAAGTAATTAATTAATTAATTAATTAATTAATTAATTAAAACTAATTATGGTACAAAGTATAAAAGGAAGGAAGGAGTATGGGTATTTTATCTGATGAAGTCTCATTTTAGGAGACGAAAGCACTTATGACTTGTGTGAATTTATACTTTTTAATAAATATTTTAACCACTTCATCCTGCTGCTTTGGAACATTTTTGCTCGTTTTACTTTGTTAGGAAAATTAACAGGACTTATTAGTGGGGCAGTGCGGCCAAGAGACTCCCCCCCATCTGTGGAATAGACTCCATCTTCATGTCAAGCAGAGTACCTCATTATCCCTTTTTAAGCGCAACCTAGATAACTGGATGGGAAACAGAAATAATACACCCCTGGGATTCCACCTGTGTCCCCGCTGGACTAGGGCATTGGGTGTTGACTTGGCTAAACTCTTGGCTAAGCTTATAAGGGCCTCAGGGCCAATAGCAAACTATTGGCTAGGCTTATAAGGGCTTCAGGGCCAATAGCCTTGTAATTTTATAAGATACTATATAGAAACACGCACGCACACACACACACACACAAATATGTATATATATATATATATATATATATATATATATATATATATATATATATATGTTCGAACCTCATATGTTCGAGACCATAAGTTAAAAATTGAAGATGTTCGTGCATTTCAATGGAAATCTCCGTAAGGGGAGGTTTCCATTTTGTTCAATGTGGTGCGATCTCGGTGTTGGTATATTTAAGTAGCGGGGGGTGTGGCATGCAGGGGGGCTTGTCACCCTGCTTACAACTGTTTATTTTGTATTTTTTCTTTTTTATTCATAGTCAAAGTTTTTTAACTTCGAAAAGAATGGTTCGAACATTCCGTGTTCAAAGTTACTAAACTTTGACTATGTAATATAGATCCTATATATATATATATATATATATATATATATACGGATCAGCACATACGGCCATGTCTTACTGCCATGTTTCTCACCTAAACTAGACACTGAAGACTTAATATATACATTTAATTCTAGCCCACTTCTATGCTTTTTGCACTGGTACCCACCAGGAGTAGTGTCAATGGAGATGGCAATTGCGTCACCTGACAAGAGCTGACAGGGTTTGTGGAAGAAATCTTGAAGAGGGGCCTCGCTGCTTGCATCAGCTGGATGGAAATAATCCTGGAGAGAATAGCAAAATCACTGCTCCATCCAGCACTGTCACAGGTGTCTGGGACAAGAGACAGTTTAGAGGGTGAGGACTAGATACCCACTGAATTCATACTGGATGGGAATGCTCCTCTGAAGACCTATACCTCTCCCCAATCCTAGTGTCTCCCAACCTCTTCTGCACATCACCATCCCTGTCTGTCTTTTACGTCCCGTAAGTCTGTGCCTGTTACCTAACCTACATACCTAACCTTCCTACTCCTAAGTATGTTCCCCATCATTCCTCTGTCTTAAAAAGGAAAAGAGGCACCTGTCCATTTCACACGTGCATGTGTATGACACATCTAATTTGATCAAATTGGTCACACATACGTCAGTTGTTGTCACACATCCTTTATGATGCAACTATTCACTTTTGTCAAATTATTTGTAGAAAGACAATGTTACCTTGTGAAGAAGCGGATAGCTATGGTGCTCTCCTGCCAACAATCTGCACAATCCTTAGTAACTCTCACAGTGTTTTCCCTCTGCTTGCTTTCCATTTTCAACACCATCCTATTAATCCCATTTCACATCTTTAATCTGGACAAGAAACAGATTAACACAACACACACATGGCCAAAAATGGGCCATAAATCAAATTCTCTATTTCTGTCCTTAGCATTTGTGCGATGCTTGGCAATGAGCATAACTGTTGCTTCATACCCTATGGCAAAACCTGATGACTTTTTGCCACTGGCAACATTCATATGGTGCTCCTTGCACTATTAAGCTTAACTCTGCTGTGTAACAGAAAGCAACATTAATATAATTAGGCGAATACAGTTATTATGATATGTATAAGAGGTTCCAATGTTTAATATACACCATATAAGATGTTTCAATTATTAATATCACAAATACACCCTTCCCACAGGATAGGCTTCTTAAATAGAACTGATGATTACAATTGGAGAAAGTTTTTTACTCCCTTTTATGAGAGCCATATTCATTCAAACACAAAGCCCAAGTTATTCCTTCAAGTGTGTTTATTTTTGACACTGTGATATGATTTCTTGTGTGGTGCCATAAGTTAATGCACAGGTCAAAAGGATGTTGACATATATTGCATATGTCCAAATCCTGTAGTGCGTGGCTTTAATACTTTTGTTCAAAACAGAAATGGTAACAGACAAGAGTAGCTTATTAAACAGATTTTGATGTGCAACAACATGCAAACTAGTGATAAACTGTCTCAGGACCTTTGTTATGACCTCCAGGGGATACACTCCTTTTAAGGCAGCACATATGAATTCAAACACAATGATCAGGTTATCCTTTCAACTGTCTATTTCTTACAGCACTGCTCTGACTTCTTAGGTGGAGTTAGCAGCAACTTCACGTACATACAGACTGTCTGAACTAAATGTCCATGTGTTCACATCTCACATTTTCTACCTTGTATGAATTTACAAAAAAATATAAAAGCAATGATGATGCTGGTGACGTGCTAAAATGGACTAATCAAAACATATGTGATTTCTAATATTTTGTTATACTATTTGGATGGGCTGCTGACCTCCATCCCGATCACTGCACTTCCTTATGACCATGCCCAGTATAAAGATGCTTGTATTGCATTTTCTACTGCATTATTACCACAAAGCATCACAAGTAATCAATGGTGAAGAAGAGTTTTCATCTGTCATTTTGTGGCAAAACCTACTGTGAATTTGTCGCTGGCAGCATGGCCATTGCTGACTGTCACACAATGGAGGTAGGGGATGATGCATGCAGGACAATTACACTGTAAGTGGCATGTCTAAAAATGATATATGTCAATAGTAGCAGTTTCCACAGTTCACTGACAACATGATGGTGATGATGCAGCTGTGAGGTATGTTGACTGTTGTTTCCCTGGCATCAGGATTTGTTGTGTAGTGCTCAGTTCAGTGGACATTTTACAAAACATTATTAAAAATCCTTCAGAAGTGTACTCTGTTATTAATGTGTTAACTGTGCATGTGTGGCAGCAGCAGGTAATGCACACATATTCTTACACAGGCACACATGATTTCCACTCCAGTCACATAATACTTTGAAACAGTGCATGCAGCAGTTCTTGTACAATAATTAAATCATGCAAGCTCGTGTTGTGATTAATTCTCCTAAGAGGCAACTCTCGTGAAAGGTCTTGCTATCACATTTTTAATCATGTCCATATTCATACAATGACATACATACTCAAAGCTGTTAATGAATGGCCTCCACATGACTTGTGTCTGGCAAGATTTTCATCTTAGTAAAAGTTTCTGGACATGTCTGACATGCATCGTGTACACATCTCACAACGTTACAAATCTATAGCAATTCATCCAGCATAATTAGTTAATTACCATTCATGTGACAATTCTGTTTCTGTGGCACATCCTTGTGGATTGCATTGTCTAATAATTTTGATGTGCTCTGTGTTTCACTTTCCACCCTTCACAACATGCAAGTCACTGCCACAACTGTTATTGTATCCACTTTCAGTACTTTGCTGAGCAGTACTGTCCAGGTGTTCCTTATTTTTTTATTGGTACACATATTTACATATTTGCTTTGCAAGTATTCCTGCATTGGTTGGTTGACAGATATACCAGTGGGAGTTTCAAAACTTTTGTTACTCACCCTTCTTTTCAAACAACACTTCTTTCCTTCTGAACACTTATGGTTACTGTGTGTTTCTTAATGTGAATAACAATGCCAGTGATGCTCCACATGCTCATTAATGCACTCAGTATAATGTACAACAATATCAACCTAAATTGTCCACTTGTTGGTAGGCTTCCCCTTGCTTTTATATTCTAAGATCTCAGATATTTGTGTACGCACCTTTATTTACATCAAGTTCACAGGCTCTGACTTACTGTGACATGGCTGAGAGTCTGTGTTGTGAGCTGCAGCTGAGGCTGATCATTGGGCAGTGTTCCTTGACCTCTTGCATATTTGATTAGCAATACTGCTCTCTTCACAAAGATGTCCAGTCGTGATGGCACCATGACATGTGCATGCTATTAATGAATCTCTGGGGTAATGTAACTACAACACTGCCATCTGACATGCATGACTATATCTACTCTGACATTACTTAGAATTCTCTTCTAAGGACAAATTTAGCTTTTATAAGTATATTCAGTAAACAAATGTTTTGAGTAATATCCACATGCACTACCTCAGCCCAACAAAATAATCATACAGCTGCATTTTAAAAGCAATTAAGTTAAATGTAGGGCTGCTCGTGCAAAGCAAAATTATCAGTGAAAATAACTGAGCTACTTACACAAATTCTGCTGTTTCCGTATGGCAGGTCCTAGCTTTAGCCTTTTTCCTCTGAAACAAATCTGTGACTACAAATTTAAAAAAACAAATTTAATTATATTGTAATAGATAAAGACTTTTTTCACAAACTTGTCACGTGTACAGACTTTTCTTTTACAGAGCCCTATCTTTAATGAAAAATACAGAAAAAAAATCACTTGCAAACCCACTGCATCAGAATAATTATCACGTGAATGACAGTTAATTCATCATACAAACGGAATTACGCTGAATGTACTATGTGTACAGGTGTAATGTAAAATTTTGGCGCTAAAGATCACAGCAGATAATGTCTGAATCCAAATCATGACTACTTCATAAAGCGGTGCTTGACCTTTACTAAATGTTTCAGCTCCTTCAACAAAGTCAGTGTTATACAGAGAACTTCTTCTTCTTTCGGCTTTTCCCCGGTTAGGGGTCGCCACAGCGGATCACCTGTCTGCTCATGATTGGCAGTGGAGTTTTACAGTGTCAAGTTGCCAGCCCGGCACCCAACCTTCCACAGAAGGCACACATACACACACACCTAGGGCCAATTTAAAGTGTCCAATCCACCTGCAGCATGTCTTTGGGATGTGGGAGGAAACCAGAGCACCCGAAGGAAACCCACGAGACCACAGGGAGGACATGCAGACTCCGCACAGAAGGCACCCCAGCCAAGGATCGCACCGGAGAACCTTTTGCTGTGAGGTGATAATGCTAACCACTGCACCACCATGGCCACCCTCAGAGAACAAGAGATGAAAAATAATCTCTTTCACCTTTTGCTCCAGAAAAAGTTGTAAAAACAGCAAACATCTTCAGCACACTCTACAATTTGCACTTCATGCACAATGCAGTGTAAATTATGTTAAAAATACAATTATAGGCTGTCAGAAAAGGAGGAATGGAATGTGGTTCAACACTGCAGAAGATGTAATAAGCGTAGTCAGTCATACACTGCAATTTAGTACTGTTAATTTGAGCTATCTCATAACAGGACAATAAAGTTGGCAGAATTAACAGTGACAGTGTTCAAGAACTGTCCCCATTCTGATTATTCAGCCATCAGTAAATGAAGCAGCAAACGGAAAGGCATGGACAAGTAAACTAGTTGACAAGTTCTTTGCCATACTTCAAAATTAGCAAGTACCTCAAAAAACTTTTACTCTCATAAATCTGAAAGAAAGATATTAAACAAAACTCGACAAAAGTTTACCACTGCAACCTCCATTGACTAAAAAGTAAGTCCTAAGTGAAGCAATGCTTGAGTTTTGTCTAGATTACAATAAATGAAGCTTTTCAAATGAGTTTTACATATATGTGACAGAGCAGATTATGATACTGCTGGCATTTTACATGAAACATCAGTTACACCAACTACAACTGTGGTAACTTATATTAAGATTTCAATTGGTCAGGAAGGAAAGGATGAACAATTCAAAAACATGTTCTTTCCAAGGTAAAAAGACAGCAAAATATATGCTACACTGTGACCACTAATGGAACCTAAAAGTAGTGGTGACAATTCAGCTGCAAATGCTCCCCTTAATTTTGCTCTGAGAATCCCAGCTTATGTAAATCTGGTCTGTGGGACTCACCTCATATTTGAAAATAATTTATACTATTTAATACAGTAAGGGAGGAGGGGGGCTGTTTGCCTTTTAACACCTGCACGTGTCCCATTTATGAAAGAGAAGCAGAGGGTTATGGGGACACCACCATGCCTTACTAATGGAAGAAACAATAAAACCTGAAAGGAGGTAAGTATAAAACACTGTTACTTCTTCTCTGTTACAAGTTACATGACTTTTCTTTCCATGAGCAAGAAAGAGGTGTGCGAGTGTGGCAACCCACGTCACATCTTTCTAAGAATTCCTTAAGCTACACTACCCAAAGTGGGGGGTTACAGTAAACCTTTGAGTGATGACCTTCCCAATCCATTTAACCAATGCATCATTTGACATCTCCTGCACACTCTGATGCTAAAGCAATAAAAGCTGGAGCACTTGGATATCTGCTTCTCCATGAAAGAACAGAGACACAGTTTTTAGAATGTCATCAGCCAGCAGTCAAAAAGCCCCTTGGAATTTTAGTTTGTAGCCAGTAAGAAGCAATAAGAAAAATGGAAAAAGAGAACTAGAAAACACTATATGAAAATATTACTGCTGCACACTGCATACAAAATGAAATTAAGAAAGATGAGATTAAAAATTCATACTATAAAATGTAGAATGTGCACAGAAGGGTGGACACAGATTAGCTGAAACCACTCTGTATTCCTTTCCAAACAGGAGATATAGGTAGCAAAACGTACAAGCCTTTTACACAACTATTTTAAGGCCCTACTAGCCCACACATCCTTACCTCACGGTATGCAAAGATGTCAAAAATTGACCCGTGCAAATGTTCCCCTGCTTTCTGTAATGATGTTAGGCAACAGATTCAACACAGAGAACCATTCTAAAGCAGCCACAAGCTGCATCAGAGTACCCCATAAGCTCAAAAACAGAGAAAGCCCAGACTGCAGTGCAGAACTAAAACAATGAAAACGGACATATTATTACATTTAGCACTGAGAAATCCTCAGTCAGTCCTAACTCTTAAACTTGACTTTAAATTCAAGTCAATCAGCAAACATATTTGACTATGTACAACTATGTAACAGGAAGTGCTAACCCATGAAAACACAAAAAGCATCAATGTACTAACAAAAACAAGAACTGACACCCACTATAATACTTTTAACCTTAGAAGGAGCCTATCTGACCAAGAAGTAATTTCACTGTCAATCTGGTAAGAAAAAGTAGAAAGCAACTTCCAAACCACACTAAGGATGCAGAAAAGCTTGTGAAAAGTACAGTTGTGTACACTTACCATAAATGTAGATGTCCGAGTATATTCACTGTTGCAGTTATCACATTTAGGTTATCCTTGCCAGAGTAGCCCTCAGTCAGTCCGAATACCAAAGGCTTAGTATTTCTGCGTCGGTTGCCAACACTCCAGGACTAACGTCAGGTTGTCAGTGTTATAAATTAAGGCAGTCAACGGCATTACATCAGTTTTTCTTGCCCTGTCAGGAGCTCCCAGAGGGAACTAGGTTATGGTGGAAGAACACCACCAGTAGAAAGTAAATACCAAAACATCCTTGTAAGGATAGAGAGAGAGAGACAGAAATTGAGAGAGAGAGAGAGAGAGAGAGAGAGAGAGAGAGAGAGAGACAAGGGGGATGGAGGGAGGGAAATCAAGACTGCAACAGTGAATACACTTTGAACACCTACATTTAGGGTAAGTGTGCACAACTGTACTATGTTCTTTGTGTTTAACCATTGCAGTCATCATATTTGGGTTGATTCCCAAAGCTGAAGAAAAGGGTGGTGGCAGTCAGGAAGACTGGGGGCTGGTTAGGATGACCTGCAAAACTGCTGTGGCAAAGCCTGCCCTGGATTTGGAGAAGATAGGCAGGTTGTAATGCTTGGTGAAGGTATGAACAGATGTCCATGTTGCAGCCTCCACAATGTCCCTGGTGGGGACCCCTCTGAGGAAAGGTGCAGAGGTGGAGGCTGCTCTGGTAGAATGTGTCCTGACCCCCTTGGGGGGAGGTTTCCCGTGCTGCTTGTAGCAGAAATGGATGCAGTGTGCTATCCATTTGGAAATGGTTTGTTTGGAAATGGCCTTGCACTCTGCTCCTGTAGCACAGCTGACTAACAATTGATCAGTCTTCCTAAATGATTTACTCCTGCCTAGGTAGAATCTGAGCTGTCTGAGCACATCTAGAGAGTACATAATCCTTTCCCCCCTTGTTTTGTGGGTTAGGGAAAAAGGTGGGCAAATGAATGGATTGGTTGAGAACCACACTGGACACCACTTTGGGCATGAAGGATGGGTTAGTCCTGAGGGACACCCTGTTAGCATGGAAGATGATGAAGGGCTCCACAGCCATGAGTGCTTGTAGACTCTTCTAGCTGAAGTGATGGCCTGACGAAAAACTGTCTTCCAGAAGCGAAATTTTAAATTTGCTGAAGATGCTGGTTCAAAGGGGGAGCAGGGGGAGCTTTTCCAACACAAAGTTAAGGTCCCAAGCTGGGGTAGGTGCTCTTCTGGGTGGACTCAAGTTGCTAGTTGCTCTTAGGAATTGCTTAATCAGGATGTGTGAGAAAAGGGGCTGTTCAGTGTGGAAATGAGCAGAAATAGCAGAGGCATGAATTTTAATAGAGGAAAAAAAGAGACCACTGTGTAGCAGGTCAGGTAGGTAATCCAGGATGAGAGGTAGGGAAGGCTTTGCCGTATCGGCTCCCTTAGCCTGAATCCAGGTGCAGAACCTTTTCCATTTGTCAGCATAAGACTTTCTAATGCTAGGGCATCTAGCTTCACGTATAAGATCTAAAACCTATTTACTGAGGTTGACAGATTAATCAGACAGGGAATAAGCCAGGCTGCCAAACTGAGGGTATGCAATTGGGGATGCATGAATTCTCCTTCCCTCCGGGTCAGTAGAATTGGGGTCTGAGGGAGATGCCAAGGTGGCAGTGGGGACAGGCTGCACAGCAGTGAGTACCAGTGCTGGCGAGGCCAATCTGGAGCAATATGAATTTTCCTTGGTTTTTCCTCCCTTATTTTGAGCAGTAACCTGGTGATGAGAGGTAATGGAGGAAATGGGAAGGATACGGCATCCACTTTCCAAGCCATGCAGTGATGCTCCCTGGTGCAGAACTTGCTGAGCTGGTGGTTGGTGTGGGAGACAAAGCGGTCGACCTTCAGGGGCCCCATTTGTGAGTTATTAGGGTGAAGGTTCTTTTGTCTAGCTGCCACCCGTGTGGGTCCAGAGGACTTCTGCTTAAGGGGTTTGCCAGAGAGTTTAGAGACCTGGCAGGAATTGTGCTAACAGGTGGAGTTGCAAGGCAGACGCTGTGTGCCAAAGGGTCAAGGCCAGCCTGCATAGAGGGTAGGAGTGAGTCCCTCCCTACTTGCTGATATACCACATCACAGTGGTGGTGTCTGTTTTGATCAGGAGAGCCCCTGGGGAGATAAGGGGCCTAAAAGCTGTCAATGCATGCTGGACAGCTAACATCTCTTTTTGGTTGATGTGCAGATGGATTTGCTGTGGGCGCCATTGGCCTTGTATGCACATGCTGTCCAGGTGTGCATCCCAGGCATAGTCTGATGCATCTGTGGTGAGGGTCTGGGCGGTGGGTGGTGAGAAAGGTAGTCCCTTGTTGTGGGGGCATGCTGCTGCCCACCAAAGAAAATTTTTCCTTAGGTAAGGTATCACTGGAATAAGACTTTCCAGGTCTTGAGAGTATTGACAACAAAGGCTTTTTAGGTACCACTGAAGTTTCCTCATATGCAGTCTGGCATATGGACTGAGTAGAATGCAAGATGCCATGAACCCCAGAGCTTGCAGGATTTTCGTTGCAGGTAACTGGGGTCTGGTGGCTAGATGAGAGAAGTAGTCTGTCAGGTAAGTTTGCTTTTCTGGTGTAAGGAATGCCATCTGGGATGTTGTGTCTAGGCTTGCTCCCAGGAATATGATCTTTTGGGTGGGTGCTAGTTTGGATTTCTTTTTGTTGATGGTATACCCTAGGGAGGTCAGTAGGGACTTTACAATGGCCAGGTGCTTGAGTAGCTTTTCCTGACTGTCTGCCTGAATTGGGCAGTCGTCTAACTATGGGTAAATTTGGAAATTCCTTTGTCTGCAAAAGGCAATGGCAGGAGCCAGACATTTTGTGAAAACTCTTTGACGCAGTAGATAAGCCAAAGGGAAGTGCAGAGAACTGAAAGTGAAGAGATCCTGCCCTGTAACGTAGAAATTTCCTGCATGATTCCCTGATAGGAATGTGGAGGTAGGCCTCTTTTAGGTCTAGGGGGGGCTAGCCAAGCATCCTTGGACAGCATGGGTAGCAGTTGCTGGAGGTGTTCGATATCACCAGGAAGGTGTTTAGAATGGATGGATTGAGGATGGGGCACCAGGTTCCCTTTTTTCCTGGGTACCAGAAAAATTCTGGAGTAGAAACCTTGCCTATCTGTTCTGCAGGAACATGCTCTATTGCCCTCATAGAGAGAAGGGAAAGGACTTGCTTTTTCGCTTCTGCCCACTGGTTTGGAGGTATATCTGGGAACCCTTTTGGGGTTGGAAGAGAATGGAAAGAAAATTTCTATCCCTGGGACACTATCTTGAGACCCAGCAGTCGTTGGTAATGGTGGCCCAGGTGCTTGCGTGAAAGGAATGTTTCCCACCTAGGGGTAAGTGCAAGTGGGCAGAGGGAGAGGGGTGGTGGAGGAGAGTCATTGTGAGTTCATACCATGACGGGGTGGTTTAGAATTCGCTGGTTTTGAAATGGAGGAACTCCACTGCTTAGATCTCTGCA
>NC_056732.1:319366314-319378042 GCF_019279795.1 Protopterus annectens | reverse complement strand
AATACAATCCAGTAGCTGACTAAGATGTAGCATGTACACTAGGAAGTGCATTTGGCTAGTAGCTGGAAATCAGCAAAAATAAAATATGAAGTGAAAGGAAAAGATGCATGTATAGTAAATTTTAAACTTTGCATCAGTCATGCTTCTAGAGATGTAGAAGCAGCCCACTCACAAAATGGTGCATTTGTCTATTAGTATTCAGAAATGAGCACATATCAAACAAGAAGCTGAAAAAAGAACAGACGAGTGTGACTACTAATGCTCCAACCTTCTGTCACACACTTGCTTTCTATGGAATTATTAGCAAGTCAGAAAGTTACTGCACCAGGCTAGTATTCAAAAATCAGAACACAGTAAAACATGAAATGAAAGAAAGAGTAACATGGTTTCCACTATTGTTTGCCTCACTCCGATGTTTTCTATCGGTAGAAGCTATGTCATAAAATTGTTGTAGATGGCCAGGATTCACAGTCACCACAGAATAAAATATGAAATGAAAGAAGCAAAAAACTATGTTTACTAATGTTTTAAAAACCTTGCATTACTGATGTGCTGTGTAGAGAAGCAGCAGCAGTCAAGTCGTAAAAAACCTGAAAGGCTGCTTTTCTGAATGTGTGAAATGGACAGATTAAAGTAATGAATGGCTCACAGGGAAAGCTGTTGTCAGTACAACTGCAATTTCAGATGGAATTTTGCTGTCACCTTTGAAACTTCCTGCAGAGACCTTTCCCCCTCCCCCCTCAGCCAAAGGTGAGCACGCTCAGAAAGGCAAACCTGAAATGTAAACAAAGGCTGAATCAAAACAAAAAATCCCTGGGATTGTCCCTTTAAATATGTTCCCAAACGAACTAGCAACATAGCTAGGGTTATCATGGACCTTAAAATCTTTATAAGGAGCTTAATCTGGAGAATTTATATGGAGCAGATTCCAACAATGGGGATAGATCTACACCCAGCAGGTCTAGTACTTTTAACACAACATCCCCAGTTGAGAAATCTGGAATTAAGAATAGAGAAGCAAATCAGGGAGATATCAAGATACAAGAAATTTACACCGAACCTTGATTTACCTGAGCATGACTTACTTATCCAACTCAGTAAAAATTCTAATGTTCGAGTTATGGAACCAGACAAAGGGGGAGGTATAGTCCTCATGGATAAGATTGTGTATGAGGGTAAAATTAACTCCATTTTGTTTGATGAAACCCGTTATAGGCAAGTATCAATCAATGAGATCAATATATCTTATAGGTTCATAGGTTCATAGGTTCATACTAGGCTATCTGCCCGAGGGCATTTATAAGCCTAGCCCATTGTTTTGTGGCTTACGCCACCCCTTTAGTATGGGGAACTATACCCATTATTTTGCTGTGCCTCTGTCGAGCAGTGACACTGAGGTAATTCCTGGGGTATATCTGCGATCTCCCATCCATTGGTCAAGATTTCTCTTGAACAAGGCCAGCGAGGTGCTCTGCCTCACATGTACCGGGATTTTGTTCCACAGCATAGGGAGTCTTTGGGTGATGAATCTATCTCTCCAGCACGCCCTATTAATAGCCGTGTCGAGGTTTAAGTCTCCTGCCCTTGTGGCTCTGATGGATCTAGATTTTTTGAGGTGAAGCATATTCATCAAATCTGGGTTTGACATGGCCTTGTATGTTAGGCAAAGGTCACCTCTGAGCAAGCGGTAAGCGACTGAATAGAGCTGGAGTTCTTTCAGTCGGGCAGCATAAGACAGATTTTTGAGACCCTTTATCCTTTTGGTGAGGAACTTTGTGGCCTCTCCAGCTGCTGCAAGTGTCGGGTCAGATACATTCCGAATGGGGCATTGTACTCAATCATTGGTCTGATGAGTGATGCGTAAAGGGAGACTATGACCATCTAGATGAGAATCCCTTCATGATAAGGTGGGCAATGTAGAAGGACTTCCTAACTACTTTAGCTACATGGGTGTCGAATGACAGACTACTATCAACCTGGGTCCCCAGGTCCCTGATAACTTCTTCTGTGCTCAGTGGATTGCCACCTATTTGGTAGCTAGGGTAACCTTGTTTTTCCCGAAGGGTATGACTATGCATTTTTGGCATTTAACTTTAGGCCGTGGCTCTGGCACCAGTTATCCGCTTCTGTGAGACCCTTCTGAAGGATATCTGTGTCAGATGTGTTTTCTACTATGGCCCAGTTTGCAGTCATCTGCAAACTTTGTCAGCCATAACCCTCCTGTGTTTGCTTGTACTGGAAAAGTAGATGCCAAACAAGAGTGGGCCCAGGACTGAGCCCTGTGGGACACCACTTGTGACAGGCTTTGAGTCTGACATGGCGCCAGCAACTCTGACCCTGTGGGTTCTGTCACTCAGCCAGTTTGCAACCCATCTTGTGATGTATGGGTTAACATTTAAGCTGATGAGTTTTTCAATGATACCCGAGTGGGGTATTGTATCGAAGGCCTTAGCCAGATTGAGGTAGGCTGTATGGACTGCCTTTCCCTCATCAATGGCTTTGGTGACTGTTTCGAAAAAGTCAACCAAGTTTAAAAGGCATGATCTGCCTTTGACAAAGCCAAACTGGGTTGGATCCAAAGTCTGCAAATTCCCTTTGTCTTTATTTATGAGGTCCATTATGATCCTCTCCATGGCTTTGCAGATAAGGCTTGTCAAGCTAATGGGCCGGTAATTTCCAGGGTCTGTGGAGGCACCGCCTTTGTGAAGTGGGACCACAGTTGCAGTGCGCCACCCCTGGATGCATCCAGAGGTAAGACTTTGATTAAACAGCTGTCCTAGCTGTGGGTCTAATTCCTCATTGAGTTCGTGGAGCACACAGCCGGGGACACCATCGGGTCCCATGGATGCTGTGTTTTTGCTTTGGAGAGAGCAGTTCTCACTTGGGCTGGAGATGTTTGGGGGCTGCACTCATTTGGTATAGATATCTCTCCTTTTGGGGAGGGGAGAAGTTTGCACTGAACCTGTCAGCCAGTATGTTGGCAATGTCTGTAGGATCAGTAATCTTCACATCATTTTGAACTAGTTCTGAGCATATCTGGGAGTTTCCTCCTAGGTTTCTAACATAGCTAAAGAAGGCCTTATGATTGTCTTTTGAGTCTTTAGCTATTTTCTCTCGAAATTTGCTTTGGATGATTTTATGAGAGCTCTTAGTTTTTACTTATAGTGATCAAGGGTGTCTTTACCTTTTAAGGATTTTGCTCTATCTTGTAGTAGCTTCCTCCTTTTGTTGTAGAGTTTGTTTATGGCTGGGGTCCACCAGACTGGACGCTTGCCTTTGGTACAAAGAGTCTTTGTTTTGCTTGGGATTGCCTTATCCATGCAGTCCTGCAGGTGCTGGTAGAAGGCGTTTGTAAGTGATTCAGCGGCTTGAGTATTGTTTTCCGCCGCCTCGGGGGCCTGAAAGGAGACCACACTAGTCTTTAGAAGTGTGAAGTCGGCTTTTGAGAAGTTCTTTACTGTGGTCTTTTATTTCAGGTGGGGTGGGATGAGGACCTCCAGCAAGATTAGTTTGTGACCTGATCTCAGCAGTGAGGGGTATACTTCGGCTGTTGAACATTGTGCTCCCATGTTCGTGATGATGAGATCAAGTATGTTATCTCCTCTTGTGGGGATGGTGACTAGTTGTTCCATGGCATTTGAGTTTATGAATTCCAGGAACTTTGGGCTAGGGTGTTTGGGCTTGAGTAGTGTTCCCAGTCTATATTAGGGTAATTGAAGTCACCTAGTATGATGGTGTTTGGTGATACATTTATCCCCTCTAGTGTTTTCAGGAAGGCCATGTGAGTTTCCTGAGTTTGTGAGGGTGGCCTGTAACATGCTACAATTTGCAGAGCAGTCTTGCCTATGGTTAATTGCACCTGGATGGTCTCCGATGCATCGTGCGTTGCCACCAGTCTTGGGGTGTGGGTGTCCTTGATGAATATGGATACCCCTCCTTTCTTGGTATTGTCCGGATTTTGGGGCGGAACGCATGATATGAGGTAAAACCTGATAGCTGGGGTGCTCTCAGGAGCCTTGAACCAGGTTTCTGTCACAGCACAGACATCGATGTTCTCCATACTGAGAAGGGCCTCGAGTGCAGGCATTTTGAGATTTAGACTTCTGGCATTGAGCAGCATTACCCTTAGTTTTTTTCCTTTTTTGTGTTCTAGGGTGGTAGGTTTAGAATTTGAGCCTTGCCTAAAAAAGGCACTATGGGGGTGGCAAGAGCCTTTGCCAATATCCGGAATCCCAGGGTGACAGGTGCAAGCCGTCCCTTGGCAGCGTGGCTTGTCCAGCATGTCATCCCAGGCAGACAGATACTGGATCCCCTTTGAATGACACCAGTGTTTAAGCCAATTGTTAAAGCTGATCATCTTATCTCTGTATTGTGGCATCATTCTTGGTGAAGGTAGGATACTGCTCAAGGTCAGGGTCATACCTGCCTGGGCTACATAATCAGAGAGCTCCTCAATGTCTCTTTTCATGTAGTCCAAGGAGGTACGTCTCAGGTCATTTACACCAGCGTGCGGGACAATGACTGAGTCATATTTGTACCTGCTGTTGAGAGACCTGAGTGCTTGCGTTATGTGGCGGATTCTAGCGCCCGACAGGCAGCTTACTGTGACCTTCTCCTTACTCAGTCTGGTGAGCGGGACATCAGTGTGTCTGACTATGGAGTCACCAATGACTAGTGTGTCTGGCATTGTGTTTGGCCTTAAGGGCTGTGACTGTTTGACACTCTGACTGTGAGGTCTATGTGTTGCGGTGTTGTGTTCTGAGGTGGTGGTTGTTTGGGTGTCTGCTTTGGTGGCCTCTGCTGTTTTGGTAGATTTTGATCAGAGCCTCCGAGTATGTCTTTGTGTGTTTATGTGTATGATTTGAGGTTGTAATGGTACTATGTGAGACTGGGTCTATAGTGTGTGTGGTAACCTTCTCCTCCTGACTGGTCTTGCCAGTCCTATGTTGAGAGAGCTCAGCCTCCAGTTTGGCCGTATAGTTGCATCTCTCGCATGTATTTGTGTTTTGTGGGAGGAGGAAAGGGTTGTCTGTGTACATGAGGCAATTGAAACATTGCCTCAATATTCCCAGGTTCACCAGCTGAGCAGGAGAGGACACTAGCAACTGATCCCTCGACATGCTAGAAGGGTAGACGAAAACTTTAAAAAGATTCCGGGGACGTGGGTGACCGAGAAATGGGGGTTGCCTTTTGGGGTACTATCTATGACAAGAGTGCCGTATCAAGGTAATAAGTACTGTAGGAGCAAGTGCTAGGTTTAATAGATAGAGAATAGTCTACTTGGAGTCAAGTAGAGTTGATCTTTTAGTTATAGGATACGCTGATTTGATCAGTAGTATAGCTCGAGGAAGGTAGTTTTAAGGGAAAATTTGAAGAGTGGACTTTAGGTAGCCCGAATAGTTTAAACCTGCTTAACCGGCACTGCCCTAGTGTGCAACAGTGGCAGCTCCACGCTAAATCGCTCTAAATCACGCTAACGCGAGTTTAGCGCGTTTTATACCAGGGGGCTGGAAAAAGCTAGAAACTATAAAAAAATTGACATGGTTATTAAAGACCTATTTGATCAAGGGGTTATAGATTATAACACCTATCTATATTTGGAGAATAAGAACCCGAGGGTGCCTTCTATATTTGGAGTACCCAAAATACACAAGGACGTCAAACCCCCCCCCCCCCCCACACACACACACACACACTCAGGCCCATAGTAGCTGCTCAAGGATCCATGATTTCACCCTTATCCAAGTTTTAGGACTGGAAATTAAAACAGCTATGGGGTAGAGATAGGTATTTACTCAAAGATTCATGGGAATTCTTGGGTAAAATCACTCCTGATTTAAATGTTCCAGATTTGAAATTCCTTACTATAGATGTAGTTGATCTTTTTTCTGTTATACCTCACGAAACAGGCTTAGCCTGGTTGGAGGAAGCACTCAGAAATACCCCTGGGGCTAGTGATAATGATATAGTTCTTATTACGGAACTAGCTGACCTTGTGTTACACAATAATTTTTTGTATTTTTCTGGGGAATATTTCAAACAAATAACTGGAGTTGCTATGGGAGCCAATTGTGCCCCCACCTATGCAGACATCGTCCTTTCTGTATGGGAGAAGAAATATGTTTTTAACAGTGAATATTGTAAATATTGGAACCTATACACTAGATTTTTGGACGATGTCTGCATTTGTTGGATAGGTTCTCCAGGTCACTTACAGGATTTTATGAGTCACTTAAATCAGAGTACAAGTTTCTTGACCTTTACACATCAGGTTACAACACAGCAGGTCAACTATTTGGATGTGTCCTTAAAAGTAGATGAAATAGGTTTCAAATCTACTATCAACAGGAAACCTACTTTTTCTAACACTTACATTTAATACACTAGTTCCCATCCCATATACCAAAAGAAAGGTATAGTCAAGGGTCAGTTTGTTAGGGCATCCTGAATGACCTCTGATGACAATGATTACAATCAGAATGTCAAAAATTGGCCTTGATGTTTCAAGAGAGAAGATATCCAGAAAGTTTTATTACAAATATAAGTAATGAAGTAAGGGATGGTAGGAATAATAAATATAAATCTATCCTGGGCAGAGGAAATATACATCTATCCACGGTTAGTAGTAGTGTTCAAAATCCACTAATAGGATTTAACAGAGCCTTTATTACAGACTATAGTGTCAATTCTGGAGTAATCAAAAACATAGTGGAAAAAGATTGGGAAAGTTTTTTGCGATTTTACTGATCTCCCTAACTTAAAAGGGAAAACAGTGAAAACTGTTTTTCGTAAGGGGAGTAATATTAAAAATTTATTGGAACAAGGAGGAGGTGTTAATGTATTTTCCAATCAACATAGAGGCACATATAAATGTGGGGCCTGCACATAATACAAGAATATTTCCCACACTGGTAAAGTATTTATTTCAGCTAGAAATAGGTGGATAACAGCATCCACTTACTCTAATTGCAATACCCAGGGGTTAATATATATTGCTATGTGCCACATGTGTGATGGGTTCTACGTTGGGAAAACAGAAAGACACTTGAGATGTAGAATATATGAACACTTATACGAAATTCAGAAACAAAATTCCAAAGATGCTTTGTATAGGCATACCCTGGTGTGCAATCAAGCTAAGTTTGTGTTTTTTGTTTTGGAAATTTTGGCCAGGGAATCAAAATTAGAGTATCGGGAGACATATTGGCAAATCATACTGGAAGCTAATAGAACGCCAGGTTTAAATGACAACATATCTATCATGCCACTGCTCAAGTTAAGAGCAGCAAAACTGTGAAAATGTATATAAATAAATTTCAAAGTCATATTTATGGTATTTTGAGTACATGATATACATATATGTATATTTGTTAGTTCAGTATTATATATATAAATATATATATATATATATATATATATATATATACATATATATATATATATATATATATTATATTTTTTTATGTTTTAAATATTAGGTTATATGTCAGAATTTTATTTGCCAGATATATTGTATATTGGTTAACTATAGACTGTAGTCAAAGGAGTCAACAATACAAATGCTTTTATCACAAATTGGTGCTTTACATACTAATTGTTCATTGTTTTTTTCAATTAATGTACCTTGTGACTAGTATTTAAACAGCCCTTGAGCTTTTATTTGTGTATCTGATGAAGTCAGGGATTTTCACTGACGAAAACATTTTATATGGTTATTACTGGCATTTATTTTAATAAAGCATTAGTGGTTGCAGTTTCTCCTCAAGACTGAATTTCTTTTTGGATGGTTTATCGAACCTTACTTCCACGAAATGATTTCTGCAAAAGTGCATTTTGTCAAAAATGCACTTTTGCGAGCAAATAAAAAAAAACATAAACATAAAAAAAAACAACACATTAAACACTGATATGCAGGGGGGCAAGCCTCCCTGCACCTCCTGTGCGGGGGGCTGATCCACCTACACCCCCCCCTACTTTAATAATCTCACTCCGAGATTGCACTACAGTGGGGAAAAGGGAATATTCCTTTATCCCCACTGTACTACAATCTCAACAAGAGTTTCCTTAGTTGTACATCAACAGTATACGTTGATGTGCAACTAACGGTACATGCTAACGGCATGTTTTTTTTTTTTTTGTTTGTTTTCTTTAGTGACAGTGCTTTTCAACAAAATGCACTTTCATAGGTTCATAGGTAGGTACTAGGCTATCTGCCCAAGGGCATTTATAAGCCTAGCCAGAGTGTGTTGGCTTCCGCCGCCCCATTTATTAATGAACTGATTCTCTGTCAAGCAGAGCCAATGAAGTGATAATTTTGACAAAGTACAGTTTGATGAAGCGTACTGTCGATAAAACAACAAGGACCCATATATATATATATATATATATATATATATATATATATATATATATATATATATATATATATATAGTTTTTTACTTACTTACTCTCGAGCAAATAGGATTAAACCTGCTTACTGTTGCTTAAAAGTGCTTACTACCGCTTACCTCCACACTAATTTCTTTAAAAGAAAAGAAAAAGGGGTGATAGGACAGTGGTGAAAAAGGGGCACAAAGAGGAAAAGACAGTGGGGAAAATAGCTAGGGATTTGCAGAACGGGTGTGGGGAAGGTCCATAGCTGCCCATTTCATCTACAGCAACAGCTGTGCATATACACTGATTTGGAGGTAAATTTGGACACTCAAACCCCTGAGAGAGGGGTGAGGACAACAATAATATGCTGTGAAGCCAATTAGACCAGATTACATGTGTCCAGTGGACATGTGTGGGAAATGGACAGCTATGTATGGGGTGAGATTTTTTGGGGGGGAACAGATTGCCCTTTTTTTTCTTTTTTTTAAGGTGAGAGTGGGATGTTGGAGAAAGGATAGTAGGTATATATGGGGAGGTAGGTTGGGTAGGATGACAGACAAGACAGACAAAACAGCATACAGGGGCAGTATATGACAAATGTGGGGGAGTAAACAACTTGGATGGGGAGGGGATGTTTGGAAGTCGGAAGCCCAAGAGCCCCCAAACGGAAACAGTGGGACTGAGGTCCACACCCATGGGCAGTCACCACTGCACCTTCACGGCCCCGAAGGTGGCTGTGCTGGGAGTTGGGTAGGAGGGACAGGCTAATCCTCTAAATGCACCATGTGGCCCTCAAGCTGGTGTAGCTGATCTCCAAACTCAATTCGGAGCTTACTACACACCAGACCAGACAACAGATGACAGTTCCCTGTCCGCACTTGCTCCTGGGGGGGGCAAGCCCCATCCCCTGAGGCAGTTCCACATGAAGGTGGTGCAGCACCGGTGGGCAAGGAGGTCCTGGGGTGGGCCCCAGATGTGCTGGTGCCTGGTGCCATGGCCAGATGAGGTGGGAGAGGTGGTTCCGTTGGGACCGGCCTTCCCAACCGTGCACAATTTTAAAACATATGTGGGTTAATAAGAGTCAACACATTCCAGGATTAGGTATAACAGCATGCATAGATTTTCTCATTAACCCAAAACACCAGATATGAAGCAGTTGCATAGCAAACAGAACACATGCATATATGCAACCACAGTGGCCATTACAACAGCATGCAGGTTACATTGATGGTAGCATGCCACCAATGTGGGTGTATTTCAAAATGGCGCATGCATAGAAACACATTTAAATATTTATCAAATAGGACATATGTCCCAACAGTAGATTTAATTGTACACATACCCATTGAGTTGTGTATTTAGATTATTGTTGCAGATATGGTGGAGGGGGAGGGATGTCAATTAGCTTGTATATCCTTGTAGTTCTCACTACTTTCTTAGTCACTGCTGTAATCTGTACCTTACAAGTATTATTACACTACCCTACGGCCTTAGTTTGGACAGTGGTTTGTTTGTAGACAACTATATACATGAACTGTGTTTTACCTGCAGTGTGCACCTCTTACCTGGTATACTTGTGGAGGTATTGTTTGTTAACACTATCTGACTGTTTCTATGTATATTCCCAGATTCCAGGTTGATGTTCTGCACATACCTCTCACTCTCTTATTGCACGCACTCTGGTCAAGGCTTGACAACATGGAGGTAGAATTGGGACATATTTTGACAATTGCCATCATAAACTTTTGGTGAGTTGCTACAATGACAGGTTTGTTTTCATATACATTTTCTGAATATTTACAGGTCTGACAGTCAGTTATATGTCATTAAAAGATGCCTATATTTCAGAGATCATCACACTGATTTGCCAGGGGGACAAGGTAACAGGCAGCGGATATGGGGCAATTATCTGGACATTCTGAACAAATCTGTACAGTTGAGGGGTATGATTCTGCATACAGCTTACTACCACTCCCAGGATTCAAACCATGGCTTTGTCTGCTAAAAATAAAACAGTGTACATCACAGTTGAGTGTGCTATTTAGATATTGCTGTGCATCTCTTCACTGATTTCTGTCTATATGTCTCCCATGGTTTTACAATCTAACCTTGTAATTAAAAGAGTCTTATACAGGGATTCCTAGACAGTTTTGTTATGTAGCACAGTGTGGATGACAATGATGAGTAATACATTATTATTCAGAGAAACTTCAACACTAAGAATGCCATACAATACCAGACTAAACAGTACCAGCCCAGGATTTCAATCTTTTATTTCCAGGCACAGTTTTCTTACCTGACAGACCTGTGGAAGGAATGTTTGTTAACACTACCTGAATGCTGCCACACATATTTCCAGATTCCACGTTATTATTATGCCCATACATCTCACTCTGTTACTGCACACACTCTGGTCATAGCTTCATAACATGGGGATAGAGATGGGACATCATTTGCATATTACTCTCATAACATTTTGGTGAGTTGCTAGAGTGACAGGTTTGTTCTTATAGATATATTTCTGACAGTTATGATGTCTGACAATTAGTTGTATGTCATTATTTGCTGCCTAAACATCTGAGATCATCCCACTGATTTGCTAGGGCGACAGGGTGACAGGCAGAAAAATTAAGCCAAGTATCTGAACTTTCTGACAAAATCTGTACAGTTGAGGGGTATGATTCTGCATACAGCTTACTACCTCTCCCAGGATTCGAACCATGGCTTTGTGTGTTAAACATACAACAGTTTACATCACAGTTGAGTGTGCTATTTGGATTTTGTTGTGTATCTTTTCATTGTTTTCTGTCTAAGTCTCCCTCAGTTGTACAATATGACATTGTGATTACAACAGTCATACACAGACATTCCTACACAGTTTATTTATGTAGCACAGTGTGGGTAACAGTGCTTAATACAACAGTACTTATTAAGAGAATGCAACACTACATTACCATATGATACCAGAGTAAACACAAGTAGTCCAGGAGTTAAACCTTTATTGGCAGGCTGTTACCATTTTATTTAAATACAACCTATACGAGACTCTTCCTGGCATACTGTCTGGTTTATTCAGTACATCCCATACACAATACAGGTTTTATACTGGCAATTAACTTTCTACTACTTTTAGATTTATTTCTTATGACAGTACATACAAGATTATTACTAACCTGCCTTGTGCCGCAGCCTTTGCAGCCTACAGGCATGGGGCTTTCTGATTCATAGCCCACTCCACTGCAGCTGTCAGAGACATAAGAGGAACATTTAGCCATATCTATCCATAATAAACATGAGCTAGGCAATTATTACACAGTTAGTAGAATGAGTACTTACACACTGCTGGGACATGAC